>NC_138768.1:11285938-11315938 GCF_965119305.1 Pelophylax lessonae | reverse complement strand
GAGCATGATGGGGGTCAGAGAGAGAGAGCACAAGGGGGGTCAGGGAGAGAGAGCGCGAGGGGGGTCAGGGGGAGAGAGAGCGAGGGGGGTCAGGGGGAGAGAGAGAGATAGCGAAGAGGGTCAGGGAGAGAGACAAAGAGAGGGGGGTCAGAGAGAGAAAGGGGTGTCAGGGAGAGATAAAGAGGGCGTTCAGGGAGAGAGGGAGGGTGTCAGAGAGAGGGAGAGAGTGGGGGGGTCAGGGAGAGAGAGAGGAGTTCACAGAGAGAGGGAGGTCAGGGAGAGATAGAGGGGGCAGGGAGAGAGAGAGCGAGGAGGTTTAGGAAGAGAGAGAGCGTGAGGGGGTCAGGGAGAGAGTGAGGGAGTAAGGGAGAGTGAGAGAGGGGGTCAGGGAGAGAGAGAGAGTGAGGGGGTCAGGGAGAGAGAGTGAGGGGCTCAGGGAGAGAGAGAGTGAGAGGGTCAGGGAGAGAGAGAGTGAGGGGGTCAGGGAGAGAGAGAAAGGGGGGAGGGGTAGAGATGGGGGCAGGGAGAGAGAGAAAGAGGGGTGTCAGGGAGAGAGAGAGTGAGGGGGTCAGGGAGAGAGGGGGGTCCGGGAGAGAGAGAGAGGGGGGAGGGGTAGAGATGGGGGCAGGGAGAGAGAGACAAGTGGGTCAGGGGGGAGAGAGGCGGTCAGGGAGAGAGAGAGTGAGGGGGTCAAGGAGATAGGGGGGTTCGGGGAGAGAGAGAGAGAGAGAGAGAAAGGTGGGTAAGGGAGATATATATATATATATATATATATATATACACACACACACACACATATATATATATATATATATATAGATACATACATACATACATACATACATACACACACACACACATACATATATATATATATATATATATATATATATATATATATATATACACACACACACATATATATATATATATATATATATATATATATATATATACACCATAGGCGAAACCTCATTTTGCCGCACCCTGGCTCTGTCTCTGACTCCACCCCCTTTGCCAGTGTTAAATGGCTGGATTCAACCCTCGAACTGCTACATGTGTAAGACAGCGTGTTCTTTTAAAAAACAACAGACAAACTAGCAGAATCACTAGGTGAAAAAAGAGAGAAAACCTAAAGACAAAACGAATGCAGCTGCCCATCTAAGAACTGGTAAGCTGCGGTATAATACATATTTTACTTTGTTTTAATACCACTTTAGGTGGATAAGATTAATAAAGTAATTTTGTGATACATCAAGGGAGAGTCGAGGGGGGGGGGCGTTAAGGGAGAGAGAGGAGGGGGTCAGTGAGAGAGATATGGGGGGGGGGCAGGAGGAGAGCGAGATGAGGCAGGAAGAGAAAGAGGGGACAGGGAGAAAAAGAAAGAGCGAGAGGTGGGTCAGGGAGAGAGAGGGAGGGGGGTCAGTGAGAGAGAGAGAAAGAGAGGGGGGTCAGGGAAAGAGAGAGAGGGGAGCAGGAAGAGAGAAAGGGGGGTCAGGGAAAGAGAGAGGGGGTGAGGATAGAGAGAGGGATCAGGGAGAGAGTGAGGGGGATTAGGGAGAGAGAGAGGGAGGAGAGAGTTTGAGGGGGCAGGGAGAGAGAGAGGGGAGGTCAGGGAGAGAGCGAGGGGTCAGGGAGAAAGAGAGGGGGTCAGGGAGAGAGAGAGAGAGCGTGGGGTGTCAGAGAGAGAGAGGGGATGGCTCAGGGAGAAAGAGAGGGGGACAGGGAGAGAGAGAGAGAGAGAGTGGGGGTCAGGGAGAGAGGGGGGATCAGGGAGAGGGGGGTGTCAGGAAGAGAGAAAGAGGGGGGTCAGGGAGAGAGAGAGAGGGGAGCAGGGAGAGAGAGAGGGGGAAGGGAGTGAGAGGGGGTCAGGAAGAGAGAGAGGGGGGTCGGGGAGGTCAGGGAGAGAGCGAGGGGTCAGGGAGAAAGAGAGGGGGGTCAAGGAGAGAGAGAACAAGGGGGTCAGGGAGAAAGAGAACGAGGGGGTCAGAGAGAGAGAGAGAAAGAGGGGGGGAGTCAGAGAGAGAGAGAGAGAGGGGGTGGCTCAGGGAGAAAGAGAGGAGGGACAGGGAGAGAGAGAGAGAGAGAAGGGGGCCAGGGAGAGAGAGAAAGAGGGGGTCAGGGAGAGAGAGAGAGGGGATCAGGGAGAGAGAGAGAGGGGAGCAGGGAGAGAGAGGGGGGTCAGGGAGAGAGAGAGGGGGGTCAGGGAGAGAGAGAGAGGGGGGGTCAGGGAGAGAAAGGGGTGTTAGGGAGAGATAAAGAGGGCGTTCAGGGAGAGAGGGAGGGTGTCAGAGAGAGGGAGAGAGTGGGGGGGTCAGGGAGAGAGAGAGGAGTTCACAGAGAGAGGGAGGTCAGGGAGAGATAGAGGGGGCAGGGAGAGAGAGAGCGAGGAGGTTTAGGAAGAGAGAGAGCGTGAGGGGGTCAGGGAGAGAGTGAGGGAGTAAGGGAGAGTGAGAGAGGGGGTCAGGGAGAGAGAGAGAGAGAGTGAGGGGGTCAGGGAGAGAGAGTGAGGGGCTCAGGGAGAGAGAGAGTGAGGGGGTCAGGGAGAGAGAGAGTGAGGGGGTCAGGGAGAGAGAGAAAGGGGGGAGGGGTAGAGATGGGGGCAGGGAGAGAGAGAAAGAGGGGTGTCAGGGAGAGAGAGAGTGAGGGGGTCAGGGAGAGAGGGGGGTCCGGGAGAGAGAGAGAGGGGGGAGGGGTAGAGATGGGGGCAGGGAGAGAGAGACAAGTGGGTCAGGGGGGAGAGAGGTGGTCAGGGAGAGAGAGAGTGAGGGGGTCAAGGAGATAGGGGGGTTCGGGGAGAGAGAGAGAGCGAGAGAGAGAGAGAGAAAGGTGGGTAAGGGAGATATATATATATATATATATATATATACACACACACACACACACACACACACACACACACATATATATATATATATATAGATACATACATACATACATACATACATACACACACACACACATACATATATATATATATATATATATATATATATATATATATATATACACCATAGGCGAAACCTCATTTTGCCGCACCCTGGCTCTGTCTCTGACTCCACCCCCTTTGCCAGTGTTAAATGGCTGGATTCAACCCTCGAACTGCTACATGTGTAAGACAGCGTGTTCTTTTAAAAAACAACAGACAAACTAGCAGAATCACTAGGTGAAAATAAAAGAGAGAAAACCTAAAGACAAAACGAATGCAGCTGCCCATCTAAGAACTGGTAAGCTGCGGTATAATACATATTTTACTTTGTTTTAATACCACTTTAGGTGGATAAGATTAATAAAGTAATTTTGTGATACATCAAGGGAGAGTCGGGGGGGGGGGGGTTAAGGGAGAGAGAGGAGGGGGTCAGTGAGAGAGATATGGGGGGGGGCAGGAGGAGAGCGAGATGAGGCAGGAAGAGAAAGAGGGGACAGGGAGAAAAAGAAAGAGCGAGAGGTGGGTCAGGGAGAGAGAGGGAGGGGGGTCAGTGAGAGAGAGAGAAAGAGAGGGGGGTCAGGGAAAGAGAGAGAGGGGAGCAGGAAGAGAGAAAGGGGGGTCAGGGAAAGAGAGAGGGGGTGAGGATAGAGAGAGGGATCAGGGAGAGAGTGAGGGGGATTAGGGAGAGAGAGAGGGAGGAGAGAGTTTGAGGGGGCAGGGAGAGAGAGAGGGGAGGTCAGGGAGAGAGCGAGGGGTCAGGGAGAAAGAGAGGGGGTCAGGGAGAGAGAGAGAGCGAGGGGTGTCAGAGAGAGAGAGGGGGTGGCTCAGGGAGAAAGAGAGGGGGGACAGGGAGAGAGAGAGAGAGAGAGAGAGAGTGGGGGTCAGGGAGAGAGGGGGGATCAGGGAGAGGGGGGTGTCAGGAAGAGAGAAAGAGGGGGGTCAGGGAGAGAGAGAGAGGGGAGCAGGGAGAGAGAGAGGGGGAAGGGAGTGAGAGGGGGTCAGGAAGAGAGAGAGGGGGGTCGGGGAGGTCAGGGAGAGAGCGAGGGGTCAGGGAGAAAGAGAGGGGGGTCAAGGAGAGAGAGAACAAGGGGGTCAGGGAGAAAGAGAACGAGGGGGTCAGAGAGAGAGAGAGAAAGAGGGGGGAGTCAGAGAGAGAGAGAGAGAGAGAGAGAGGGGGTGGCTCAGGGAGAAATAGAGGAGGGACAGGGAGAGAGAGAGGGGGGCCAGGGAGAGAGAGAAAGAGGGGGTCAGGGAGAGAGAGAGAGGGGATCAGGGAGAGAGAGAGAGGGGAGCAGGGAGAGAGAGGGGGGTCAGGGAGAGAGAGAGGGGGGTCAGGGAGAGAGAGAGAGGGGGGGTCAGGGAGAGAGAGAGAGGGGAGGTCAGGGAGAGAGAGAGTGAGGGAGGTCAGGGAGTGATAGAGCGAGGGGGGTCAGGGAGTGATAGAGCGAGGGGGGTCAGGGAGAGAGAGAGTGAGAGGGGTCAGGGAGAGAGAGAGAGAGAGGGGGGGTCAGGGAAAAAGAGAGAGGGGGTCAGGGAGAGATAAAAAAAGGGGGTTTAGGGAGAGAGGGGGTCAGAGAGAGACAGCGAGGGTGTCAGGGAGAGAGAGAGGGGGTCACAGAGAGAGAGAGGGTGTAACGGAGAGAGGGGGTCAGAGAAAGAGAGGGGGGAGAGAGAGAGTGAGGGGTCCAGGGAGAGAGAGGGGTCAGGGAGAGAGAGAGGTTGGCCAGGAGGAGAGAGGGGGTGAGGGAGAGAAAGAGCAAGGGGGGTCAGGGAGAGAAAGAGTGAGGGGGTAAGGCAGAGAGAGAGAGAGTGAGGGGGTCAGGGAAAGATAGCACAAGGGGGTTAGGGAGAGAGAGCACGAGGGGGGTCAGGGAGAGAGAGCACGAGGGGGGTCAGGGAGAGAGAGCACGAGGGGGGTCAGGGAGAGAGAGCACGAGGGGGGTCAGAGAGAGAGATAGCGAGGGGGTAAGGCAAAGAGAGAGTGAGGGGATCAGGGAAAGAGAGCACAAGGGGGTCAGGGAGAGAGAGCACGAGGGGGGTCAGGGAGAGAGAGCACGAGGGGGGGGGGGGTCAGGGATATAGAGCGTGAGTGGGGTCAGGGGGAGAGAGAGCGAGGGGGGTCAGAGGGAGAGAGAGAGAGCGAAGAGGGTCAGGGAGAGAGACAAAGAGAGGGGGGTCAGAGAGAGAGAGAGAGAGGGGAGTCAGGGAGAGATAAAGAGGGGGTTCAGGGAGAGAGGGAGGGTGTCAGAGAGAGGGAGAGAGCGGGGGGGGGGGGTCAGGGAGAGAGAAAGGAGTTCACAGAGAGAGGGAGGTCAGGGAGAGAGAGAGGGGTCAGGGAGAGAGAGCGAGGGGGTTTAGGAAGAGAGAGAGCGTGAGGGGGTCAGGGAGAGAGTGAGGGAGTAAGGGAGAGTGAGTGAGGGGGTCAGGGAGAGAGAGAGAGAGAGAGAGTGAGGGGGTCAGGGGGAGAGAGTGAGGGGGTCAGGGAGAGAGAGAGTGAGGGGGTCAGGGAGAGAGGGGAGTCCGGCAGGGAGAGAGAGAGAGAGAGAGAGAGAGAGGGGGGGAGGGGTAAAGATGGGGGCAGGGAGAGAGAGACAAGTGGGTCAGGGGGAGAGAGGCGGTCAGGGAGAGAAAGAGCGAGGGGGTCAGGGAGATAGGGGGGTTCGGGGAGAGAGAGAGGTGGGTAAGGGAGAGAGAGGGGGGGATTAGGGTCTGGTCAGTGGAAGTGCTTCTTCACTTGAATGGTCCCGGGGGGCTCACTGGCTCATTCAGCAGTTTTAGGGTGGCTGTCGGCTGCTTCTTTCTCCCCCCCTCCTTCACCGACAATCTGCAGGCATGGTGGAGGTGGAGTGGATGGAGAAGTGTGGGATCCTCAGAGCAGAGGATGGAGCGGGTATCAGAGGAAGGAGGGGGAGGAGAGGAGCAGATAGAGAGAGAGGGGGGGTCAGGGAGAAAGAGAGAGGGGGGTCAGGGAGAGATAAAAAGGGGGTTTAGGGAGAGAGGGGGGTCAGAGAGAGAGAGAAACTAACTGTTTACCAGCAACTGCAGAGAGACTACAAACTGGCCCCATACCTGGAGGTGCTACAAGAGCCCAAAGACAGATAGACCCTGAGCCTGTACAGACTGAGCGCCCACAGCCTGGAAATGGAATTAGGACGGCACAGACAAACCTACAAGCCCAGGGAGAGCATATTGTGCCAGCAGTGGGACTAGGGGGTCCTGGAGGACGAGTACCACTCCCTGCTACAGTGCCCTAAGTACTCATCAGTGAGGGACACTCACTTCCAGAGACTCTCCGCTTTCATCCCGGACTTCAATTCTATAGAAGAGAAGAGGAAACTCCAAATCCTACTGGGAGAAGAGGAGCCAATGGTGAGAATAGCTGCACAATATGTGACAGCATGTCACAGACTGAGAGGGACATGAAAAACTGAGGACTTAAAAATCCTTTACATGGACCCACCCCCCATTCCCCCTTTATATTACCCATTACCCCCCCCCCCCCCAAAAAAACTCAACTGCTTTGGCAATGCTAAAAATGTATTTGGTCCTGCTAATAAAGCTTATTTGAATTGAATTGAATTGAATTGAGAGAGAGAGAGAGAGAGAGAGAGGGGGTCAAGGAGAGAGAGAGGGGGTCACAAAGAGAGAGAGAGGGGGTCAGGGAAAGAGAGGGTGGTCAGGGAGAGAGAGAGTGACGGGGCTTAGGGAGAGAGAGAGTGCGAGGGGGGGTCAGGGAGAGAGTGAGGGGGTCAGGGAGAGAGAAAGGGGGGTCAGGGAGAGAGAGAGGAGGGAGAGAGAGAGGAAGGTCAGGGAGAGAGCGAGGGAGGTCAGGGAGAGAGCGAGAGAGGTCAGGGAGAGAGAGAGATCGAGGGGGGGGGTCAGGGAGAAAGAGAGCAAGGGGGGTCAGGGAGAGAGAGAGTGAGAGGGGTCAGGGAGAGATAAAAAGGGGGTTTAGTGAGAAAGGGGGGTCAGAGAGAGAGAGAGAGAGAGCGCGAGGGGGTCAGGGAGAGAGAGAGGGGGTCACAAAGAGAGAGAGGGTCAGGGAGAGAGAGGGTGGTCAGGGAGAGAGAGAGTGAGGGGGTTTAGGGAGAGAGACAGAGCGCGAGGGGGGTCAGGAGAGAGTGAGGGGGTCAGGGAGAGAGAGAGCGAGGGGTCAGGGGGAGAGAGAGTGGCAGAGAGAGAGAGAGAGGTGGGTCAGGGGGAGAGGATCAGGGAGAGAGAGGGTGAGGGGGGAGGGGTAGAGATGGGGGCAGGGAGAGAGAGACAAGTGGGTCAGGGGGGAGAGAGGCGGTCAGGGAGAGAGAGAGTGAGGGGGTCAAGGAGATAGGGGGGTTCGGGGAGAGAGAGAGAGAGAGAGAGAGAGAGAGAGAGAGAGAGAAAGGTGGGTAAGGGAGATATATATATATATATATATATATATATATATATATATATATATACAGTGGGTACGGAAAGTATTCAGACCTCTTCATTTTTCACTCTTTGTTATATTGCAGCCATTTGCTAAAATCATTTAGGTTCATTCTTCTTCCTCATGAATGTACACATAGCACCCCATACTGACAGAAAAACACAGAATTGTTGACATTGTTGCAGATTTATTAAAAAAGAAAAACTGAAATATCACATGGTCCTAAGTATTCAGACCCTTTGCTCAGTATTTAGTAGAAGACCCCTTTTGATCTAATACAGCCAGGAGTCTTTTTGGGAAAGATGCAACAAGTCTTTCACACCTGGATTTGGGGATCCTCTGTCATTCCTCCTTGCAGATCCTCTCCAGTTCTGTCAGGTTGGATGGTAAACGTTGGTGGACAGCCATTTTTAGGTCTCTCCAGAGATGCTCAATTGGGTTTAAGTCAGGGCTCTGGCTGGGCCATTCAAGAACAGTCACGGAGTTGTTGTGAAGCCACTCCTTCGTTATTTTAGCTGTGTGCTTAGGGTCATTGTCTTGTTGGAAGGTAAACCTTCGGCCCAGTCTGAGGTCCAGAGCACTCTGGAGAAGGTTTTTGTCCAGGATATCCCTGTACTTGGCCGCATTCATCTTTCCCTCGATTGCAACCAGTCGTCCTGTCCCTGCAGCTGAAAAACACCCCCACAGCATGATGCTGCCACCACCATGCTTCACTGTTGGGACTGTATTGGACAGGTGATGAGCAGTGCCTGGTTTTCTCCACACATACCGCTTGGAATTAAGGCCAAAAAGTTCTATTTTGGTCTCATCAGACCAGAGAATCTTATTTCTCACCATCTTGGAGTCCTTCAGGTGTTTTTTAGCAAACTCCATGTGGGCTTTCATGTGTCTTACACTGAGGAGAGGCTTCCGTCGGGCCACTCTGCCATAAAGCCCCGACTGGTGGAGGGCTGCAGTGATGGTTGACTTTCTACAACTTTCTCCCATCTCCTGACTGCATCTCTGGAGCTCAGCCACAGTGATCTTTGGGTTCTTCTTTACCTCTCTCACCAAGGCTCTTCTCCCCCGATAGCTCAGTTTGGCCGGACGGCCAGCTCTAGGAAGGGTTCTGGTCATCCCAAACGTCTTCCATTTGAGGATTATGGAGGCCACTGTGCTCTTAGGAACCTTAAGTGCAGCAGAAATCTTTTTGTAACCTTGGCCAGATCTGTGCCTTGCCACAATTCTGTCTCTGAGCTCTTCAGGCAGTTCCTTTGACCTCATGATTCTCATTTGCTCTGACATGCATTGTGATCTGGAAGGTCTTATATAGACAGGTGTGTGGCTTTCCTAATCAAGTCCAATCAGTATAATCAAACACAGCTGGACTCAAATGAAGGTGTAGAACCATCTCAAGGATGATCAGAAGAAATGGAAAGCACCTGAGTTAAATATATGAGTGTCACAGCAAAGGGTCTGAATACTTAGGACCATGTGATATTTCAGTTTTTATTTTTTAATAAATCTGCAACAATGTCAACAATTCTGTGTTTTTCTGTCAGTATGGGGTGCTATGTGTACATTCATGAGGAAGAAGAATGAACTTAAATGATTTTAGCAAATGGCTGCAATATAACAAAGAGTGAAAATTTTAAGGGGGTCTGAATACTTTCCGTACCCACTGTATATATATATATATACACACACACACACACACATATATATATATATATATATATATATATATATATATAGATACATACATACATACATACATACATACACACACACACACACACACACATACACATATATATATATATATACACCATAGGCGAAACCTCATTTTGCCGCACCCTGGCTCTGTCTCTGACTCCACCCCCTTTGCCAGTGTTAAATGGCTGGATTCAACCCTCGAACTGCTACATGTGTAAGACAGCGTGTTCTTTTAAAAAACAACAGACAAACTAGCAGAATCACTAGGTGAAAATAAAAGAGAGAAAACCTAAAGACAAAACGAATGCAGCTGCCCATCTAAGAACTGGTAAGCTGCGGTATAATACATATTTTACTTTGTTTTAATACCACTTTAGGTGGATAAGATTAATAAAGTAATTTTGTGATACATCAAGGGAGAGTCGAGGGGGGGGGGTTAAGGGAGAGAGAGGAGGGGGTCAGTGAGAGAGATATGGGGGGGGGGGCAGGAGGAGAGCGAGATGAGGCAGGAAGAGAAAGAGGGGACAGGGAGAAAAAGAAAGAGCGAGAGGTGGGTCAGGGAGAGAGAGGGAGGGGGGTCAGTGAGAGAGAGAGAAAGAGAGGGGGGTCAGGGAAAGAGAGAGAGGGGAGCAGGAAGAGAGAAAGGGGGGTCAGGGAAAGAGAGAGGGGGTGAGGATAGAGAGAGGGATCAGGGAGAGAGTGAGGGGGATTAGGGAGAGAGAGAGGGAGGAGAGAGTTTGAGGGGGCAGGGAGAGAGAGAGGGGAGGTCAGGGAGAGAGCGAGGGGTCAGGGAGAAAGAGAGGGGGTCAGGGAGAGAGAGAGAGCGTGGGGTGTCAGAGAGAGAGAGGGGGTGGCTCAGGGAGAAAGAGAGGGGGACAGGGAGAGAGAGAGAGAGAGAGAGTGGGGGTCAGGGAGAGAGGGGGGATCAGGGAGAGGGGGGTGTCAGGAAGAGAGAAATAGGGGGGTCAGGGAGAGAGAGAGAGGGGAGCAGGGAGAGAGAGAGGGGGAAGGGAGTGAGAGGGGGTCAGGAAGAGAGAGAGGGGGGTCAGGGAGGTCAGGGAGAGAGCGAGGGGTCAGGGAGAAAGAGAGGGGGGTCAAGGAGAGAGAGAACAAGGGGGTCAGGGAGAAAGAGAACGAGGGGGTCAGAGAGAGAGAGAGAGAAAGAGGGGGGGAGTCAGAGAGAGAGAGAGAGAGAGAGAGGGTGGCTCAGGGAGAAAGAGAGGAGGGACAGGGAGAGAGAGAGAGAGAGAGAGAGAGGGGGGCCAGGGAGAGAGAGAAAGAGGGGGTCAGGGAGAGAGAGGGGATCAGGGAGAGAGAGAGAGGGGAGCAGGGAGAGAGAGGGGGGTCAGGGAGAGAGAGAGGGGGGTCAGGGAGAGAGAGAGAGGGGGGTCAGGGAGAGAAAGGGGTGTCAGGGAGAGATAAAGAGGGCGTTCAGGGAGAGAGGGAGGGTGTCAGAGAGAGGGAGAGAGTGGGGGGGTCAGGGAGAGAGAGAGGAGTTCACAGAGAGAGGGAGGTCAGGGAGAGATAGAGGGGGCAGGGAGAGAGAGAGCGAGGAGGTTTAGGAAGAGAGAGAGCGTGAGGGGGTCAGGGAGAGAGTGAGGGAGTAAGGGAGAGTGAGAGAGGGGGTCAGGGAGAGAGAGAGAGAGAGTGAGGGGGTCAGGGAGAGAGAGTGAGGGGCTCAGGGAGAGAGAGAGTGAGGGGGTCAGGGAGAGAGAGAGTGAGGGGGTCAGGGAGAGAGAGAAAGGGGGGAGGGGTAGAGATGGGGGCAGGGAGAGAGAGAAAGAGGGGTGTCAGGGAGAGAGAGAGTGAGGGGGTCAGGGAGAGAGGGGGGTCCGGGAGAGAGAGAGAGGGGGGAGGGGTAGAGATGGGGGCAGGGAGAGAGAGACAAGTGGGTCAGGGGGGAGAGAGGCGGTCAGGGAGAGAGAGAGTGAGGGGGTCAAGGAGATAGGGGGGTTCGGGGAGAGAGAGAGAGAGAGAGAGAGAGAGAGAGAAAGGTGGGTAAGGGAGATATATATATATATATATATATATATATATATACACACACACACACACACACACACACACACATATATATATATATATATATAGATACATACATACATACATACATACATACACACACATACATATATATATATATATATATATATATATATATATATACACACACACATATATATATATATATATATATATATATATATATATATATATATATATATATATATATATATATACACCATAGGCGAAACCTCATTTTGCCGCACCCTGGCTCTGTCTCTGACTCCACCCCCTTTGCCAGTGTTAAATGGCTGGATTCAACCCTCGAACTGCTACATGTGTAAGACAGCGTGTTCTTTTAAAAAACAACAGACAAACTAGCAGAATCACTAGGTGAAAATAAAAGAGAGAAAACCTAAAGACAAAACGAATGCAGCTGCCCATCTAAGAACTGGTAAGCTGCGGTATAATACATATTTTACTTTGTTTTAATACCACTTTAGGTGGATAAGATTAATAAAGTAATTTTGTGATACATCAAGGGAGAGTCGGGGGGAGGTTAAGGGAGAGAGAGGAGGGGGTCAGTGAGAGAGATATGGGGGGGGGGGGCAGGAGGAGAGCGAGATGAGGCAGGAAGAGAAAGAGGGGACAGGGAGAAAAAGAAAGAGCGAGAGGTGGGTCAGGGAGAGAGAGGGAGGGGGGTCAGTGAGAGAGAGAGAAAGAGAGGGGGGTCAGGGAAAGAGAGAGAGGGGAGCAGGAAGAGAGAAAGGGGGGTCAGGGAAAGAGAGAGGGGGTGAGGATAGAGAGAGGGATCAGGGAGAGAGTGAGGGGGATTAGGGAGAGAGAGAGGGAGGAGAGAGTTTGAGGGGGCAGGGAGAGAGAGAGGGGAGGTCAGGGAGAGAGCGAGGGGTCAGGGAGAAAGAGAGGGGGTCAGGGAGAGAGAGAGAGCGAGGGGTGTCAGAGAGAGAGAGGGGGTGGCTCAGGGAGAAAGAGAGGGGGGACAGGGAGAGAGAGAGAGAGAGAGTGGGGGTCAGGGAGAGAGGGGGGATCAGGGAGAGGGGGGTGTCAGGAAGAGAGAAAGAGGGGGGTCAGGGAGAGAGAGAGAGGGGAGCAGGGAGAGAGAGAGGGGGAAGGGAGTGAGAGGGGGTCAGGAAGAGAGAGAGGGGGGTCGGGGAGGTCAGGGAGAGAGCGAGGGGTCAGGGTAAAGAGAGGGGGGTCAAGGAGAGAGAGAACAAGGGGGTCAGGGAGAAAGAGAACGAGGGGGTCAGAGAGAGAGAGAGAAAGAGGGGGGAGTCAGAGAGAGAGAGAGAGAGAGGGGGTGGCTCAGGGAGAAAGAGAGGAGGGACAGGGAGAGAGAGAGGGGGGCCAGGGAGAGAGAGAAAGAGGGGGTCAGGGAGAGAGAGAGAGGGGATCAGGGAGAGAGAGAGAGGGGAGCAGGGAGAGAGAGGGGGGTCAGGGAGAGAGAGAGGGGGGTCAGGGAGAGAGAGAGAGGGGGGGTCAGGGAGAGAGAGAGAGAGGGGAGGTCAGGGAGAGAGAGAGTGAGGGAGGTCAGGGAGTGATAGAGCGAGGGGGGTCAGGGAGTGATAGAGCGAGGGGGGTCAGGGAGAGAGAGAGTGAGAGGGGTCAGGGAGAGAGAGAGAGAGAGAGGGGGGGGGTCAGGGAAAAAGAGAGAGGGGGTCAGGGAGAGATAAAAAAAAGGGGGTTTAGGGAGAGAGGGGGTCAGAGAGAGACAGCGAGGGTGTCAGGGAGAGAGAGAGGGGGTCACAGAGAGAGAGAGGGTGTAACGGAGAGAGGGGGTCAGAGAAAGAGAGGGGGGAGAGAGAGAGTGAGGGGTCCAGGGAGAGAGAGGGGTCAGGGAGAGAGAGAGGTTGGCCAGGAGGAGAGAGGGGGTGAGGGAGAGAAAGAGCAAGGGGGGTCAGGGAGAGAAAGAGTGAGGGGGTAAGGCAGAGAGAGAGAGAGTGAGGGGGTCAGGGAAAGATAGCACAAGGGGGTTAGGGAGAGAGAGCACGAGGGGGGTCAGGGAGAGAGAGCACGAGGGGGGTCAGGGAGAGAGAGTACGAGGGGGGTCAGGGAGAGAGAGCACGAGGGGGGTCAGAGAGAGAGATAGCGAGGGGGTAAGGCAAAGAGAGAGTGAGGGGATCAGGGAAAGAAAGCACAAGGGGGTCAGGGAGAGAGAGCACGAGGGGGGTCAGGGAGAGAGAGCACGAGGGGGGGGGGGTCAGGGAGATAGAGCGTGAGTGGGGTCAGGGGGAGAGAGAGCGAGGGGGGTCAGAGGGAGAGAGAGAGAGCGAAGAGGGTCAGGGAGAGAGACAAAGAGAGGGGGGTCAGAGAGAGAGAGAGAGGGGAGTCAGGGAGAGATAAAGAGGGGGTTCAGGGAGAGAGGGAGGGTGTCAGAGAGAGGGAGAGAGCGGGGGGGGGTCAGGGAGAGAGAAAGGAGTTCACAGAGAGAGGGAGGTCAGGGAGAGAGAGAGGGGTCAGGGAGAGAGAGCGAGGGGGTTTAGGAAGAGAGAGAGCGTGAGGGGGTCAGGGAGAGAGTGAGGGAGTAAGGGAGAGTGAGTGAGGGGGTCAGGGGGAGAGAGTGAGGGGGTCAGGGGGAGAGAGTGAGGGGGTCAGGGAGAGAGAGAGTGAGGGGGTCAGGGAGAGAGGGGAGTCCGGCAGGGAGAGAGAGAGAGAGAGGGGGGGAGGGGTAAAGATGGGGGCAGGGAGAGAGAGACAAGTGGGTCAGGGGGAGAGAGGCGGTCAGGGAGAGAAAGAGCGAGGGGGTCAGGGAGATAGGGGGGTTCGGGGAGAGAGAGAGGTGGGTAAGGGAGAGAGAGGGGGGGATTAGGGTCTGGTCAGTGGAAGTGCTTCTTCACTTGAATGGTCCCGGGGGGCTCACTGGCTCATTCAGCAGTTTTAGGGTGGCTGTCGGCTGCTTCTTTCTCCCCCCCTCCTTCACCGACAATCTGCAGGCATGGTGGAGGTGGAGTGGATGGAGAAGTGTGGGATCCTCAGAGCAGAGGATGGAGCGGGTATCAGAGGAAGGAGGGGGAGGAGAGGAGCAGATAGAGAGAGAGGGGGGGTCAGGGAGAAAGAGAGAGGGGGGTCAGGGAGAGATAAAAAGGGGGTTTAGGGAGAGAGGGGGGTCAGAGAGAGAGAGAAACTAACTGTTTACCAGCAACTGCAGAGAGACTACAAACTGGCCCCATACCTGGAGGTGCTACAAGAGCCCAAAGACAGATAGACCCTGAGCCTGTACAGACTGAGCGCCCACAGCCTGGAAATGGAATTAGGACGGCACAGACAAACCTACAAGCCCAGGGAGAGCATATTGTGCCAGCAGTGGGACTAGGGGGTCCTGGAGGACGAGTACCACTCCCTGCTACAGTGCCCTAAGTACTCATCAGTGAGGGACACTCACTTCCAGAGACTCTCCGCTTTCATCCCGGACTTCAATTCTATAGAAGAGAAGAGGAAACTCCAAATCCTACTGGGAGAAGAGGAGCCAATGGTGAGAATAGCTGCACAATATGTGACAGCATGTCACAGACTGAGAGGGACATGAAAAACTGAGGACTTAAAAATCCTTTACATGGACCCACCCCCCATTCCCCCTTTATATTACCCATTACCCCCCCCCCCCCAAAAAAAACTCAACTGCTTTGGCAATGCTAAAAATGTATTTGGTCCTGCTAATAAAGCTTATTTGAATTGAATTGAATTGAATTGAGAGAGAGAGAGAGAGAGAGGGGGTCAAGGAGAGAGAGAGGGGGTCACAAAGAGAGAGAGAGGGGGTCAGGGAAAGAGAGGGTGGTCAGGGAGAGAGAGAGTGACGGGGCTTAGGGAGAGAGAGAGTGCGAGGGGGGGTCAGGGAGAGAGTGAGGGGGTCAGGGAGAGAGAAAGGGGGGTCAGGGAGAGAGAGAGAGGAGGGAGAGAGAGAGGAAGGTCAGGGAGAGAGCGAGGGAGGTCAGGGAGAGAGCGAGAGAGGTCAGGGAGAGAGAGAGAGAGATCGAGGGGGGGGGGGGTCAGGGAGAAAGAGAGCAAGGGGGGTCAGGGAGAGAGAGAGTGAGAGGGGTCAGGGAGAGATAAAAAGGGGGTTTAGTGAGAAAGGGGGGTCAGAGAGAGAGAGAGAGAGAGCGCGAGGGGGTCAGGGAGAGAGAGAGGGGGTCACAAAGAGAGAGAGGGTCAGGGAGAGAGAGGGTGGTCAGGGAGAGAGAGAGTGAGGGGGTTTAGGGAGAGAGACAGAGCGCGAGGGGGGTCAGGAGAGAGTGAGGGGGTCAGGGAGAGAGAGAGCGAGGGGTCAGGGGGAGAGAGAGTGGCAGAGAGAGAGAGAGAGGTGGGTCAGGGGGAGAGGATCAGGGAGAGAGAGGGTGAGGGGGTCAGGGAGAGAGGGGGGTCAGGGAGAGAAAGAGCGAGGGGGGTCAGGGAAAGAGAGCCGAGGGGGTCAGGGAGAGAGAGAGGGGAGCAGGGAGAGAGAGAGAGGGGCAGGGGGAGTGAGAGGGGGGTTAGAGATAGAGAGAGGGGGGTCAGGGAGAGAGAGAGGGGGTCAGGGAGAGAGAGAGGGGGTCAGGGAGAGAGAGAGGAGGGTCAGGGAGAGAGAGAGAGGAGGGTCAGGGAGAGAGAGAGGAGGGTCAGGGAGAGAGCGAGGGAGGTCAGGGAGAGAGAGAGATCGAGGGGGGTCAGGGAGAGAGAGAGATCGAGGGGGGTCAGGGAGAGAGAGAGCGAGGGGGTTCAGGGAGAGAGAGAGTAAGACGAGTCAGGGAGAGAGAGAAAGAGAGGGGGGTCAGGGAGAGGAAAAGAGGGGGTTTAGTGAGAGAGGGGGGACAGAGAGAGAGAGCGAGAGGGGGTCAGGCAGAGAGAGAGAGGGGGTCAGAGAGAGAGAGAGGGAATCACGGAGAGAGGTGGTCAGGGAGAGAGAGGGGGTTAGGGAGAGAGAGAGTGAGGGGGTTTAGGGAGAGAGAGAGCGTGAGGGGGGCCAGGGAGAGAGAGAGTGAGGGGGTCAGGGAGAGAGGGGGGTCAGGGAGAGAGAGAGGGGGGTCAGGGGGAGAGAGGGGGTCAGGGAGAGATAGAGAGTGAGGGGGTCAGGGAGAGAGGGGGGTCAGGGAGAGAGAGAGCGAGGGGGTCAGGGAGAGAGAGAGTGAGGGGGTCAGGGAGAGAGGTGGGTCAGAGAGAGAGAGAGAGTGAGGGGTCAGGGAGAGAGGGGGGTCAGGGAGAGAGAGAACGAGGGGGTAAGGCAGAGAGAGAGTGAGGGGGGTCAGGGAAAGAGAGCACAAGGGGTCAGGGAGAGAGAGAGAGAGTGAGGGGGTCAGGGAGAGAGAGCATAAGGGGAGTCAGGGGGAGAGAGAGCGAGGGGGGTCAGGGAGAGGAAAAGAGGGGGTTTAGTGAGAGAGGGGGGACAGAGAGAGAGAGCGAGAGGGGGTCAGGCAGAGAGTGAGGGGGTCAGGGAGAGAGGTGGGTCAGAGAGAGAGAGAGAGTGAGGGGGGTCAGGGAGAGAGGGGGGTCAGGGAGAGAGAGAGTGAGGGGGTAAGGCAGAGAGAGAGTGAGGGGGGTCAGGGAAAGAGAGCACAAGGGGGTCAGGGAGAGAGAGAGAGAGTGAGGGGGTCAGGGAGAGAGAGCATAAGGGGAGTCAGTGGGAGAGAGAGCGAGGGGGGTCAGGGAGAGGAAAAGAGGGGGTTTAGTGAGAGAGGGGGGACAGAGAGAGAGAGCGAGAGGGGGTCAGGCAGAGAGAGAGGGGGTCAGAGAGAGAGAGAGGGAATCACGGAGAGAGGTGGTCAGGGAGAGAGAGGGGGTTAGGGAGAGAGAGAGTGAGGGGGTTTAGGGAGAGAGAGAGCGTGAGGGGGGCCAGGGAGAGAGAGAGTGAGGGGGTCAGGGAGAGAGGGGGGTCAGGGAGAGAGAGAGGGGGGTCAGGGGGAGAGAGGGGGTCAGGGAGAGATAGAGAGTGAGGGGGTCAGGGAGAGAGGGGGGTCAGGGAGAGAGAGAGCGAGGGGGTCAGGGAGAGAGAGAGTGAGGGGGTCAGGGAGAGAGGTGGGTCAGAGAGAGAGAGAGAGTGAGGGGTCAGGGAGAGAGAGAGAGAGTGAGGGGGGTCAGGGAGAGAGGGGGGTCAGGGAGAGAGAGAGCGAGGGGGTAAGGCAGAGAGAGAGTGAGGGGGGTCAGGGAAAGAGAGCACAAGGGGGTCAGGGAGAGAGAGAGAGAGTGAGGGGGTCAGGGAGAGAGAGCATAAGGGGAGTCAGGGGGAGAGAGAGCGAGGGGGGTCAGGGGGAGAGAGAGCTAGGGGGGTCAGGGGGAGAGACAAAGAGAGGGGGGTCAGAGAGAGAGAGAGGGGGGTCAGGGAGAGATAAAGAGGGGGTTTAGGGAGAGAGGGGGTGTCAGAGAGAGGGAGAGAGCGAGGGGGTCAGGGAGAGAGAAAGCGAGGGGGGTCAGGGAGAGAGAGCGGGGTCAGGGAGAGAGAGAGTGAGGGGGTTTAGGGGGAGAGAGCGCAAGGGGGTCAGGGAGAGAGTGAGGGGGTCAGGAAGAGAGAGAGAGTGAGGGGGTCAGGGAGAGAGGGGGGTCAGGGAGAGAGAGAGAGAGAGAGAGAGGGGGGGGGGTCAGGGGGAGAGAGGGGGTCAGGGAGAGAGAGAGAGAGAGAGAGAGAGAGAGAGAGAGAGAGGGGGTCAGGGGGAGAGAGGGGGTCAGGGAGAGAGAGAGAGGTGGGTCAGGGGGAGAGAGGGGGGTCAGGGAGAGAGAGCGGGGATCAGGGTCTGGTCAGTGGAAGTGCTCACTCACTTGGAATGGTCCCGGGGGCTCACTGGCTCATTTAGCAGTTTTAGGGTGGTTGTCGGCTGCTTCTTTCTCCCCCCCCCCCTCCTTCACAGACAGAGCATACAGGAGGGGCGGAAGAAGGGATGTGAGTGAAGCTCAGGGCAATCTGCAGGCATGGTGGAGGTGGAGTGGATGGAGAAGTGTGGGAAATGGATCCTCAGAGCAGACAAAGGGCCAGTTTACTGTCCTTCGGACTTAAGGGGGACCGGCCTGTTTCCATTGGGAGTTGCAGAGGTCCTAACATCAGTGGGAATAAACAATGCTCTATCTTAGATGTCAGTGGGAGGAACTGTGTCCTATCATTGGTGTCATTAGGCCTTGTTGGTGTCACTGGGAGGAATTGTGGCCCTTCATTCGTGTTAGTGGGTCCCATTGTTGGCATCACTGGATGAAAATTGTGCCCCAAGGGCAAGATAAAAGCTAGCAAAGGGCCACATCTGGTCCCCGAGCCGCAGTTTGGAGGCCACTAATATACAGTATATATACACACACACACAGTATCTCAAAAAGTGAGTACACCCCTCACATTTTTGTAAATATTTTATTCTATCTTTTCATGTGACAACACTGAAGAAATGACACTTTTCTACAATGTAAAGTAGTGAGTGTACAGCTTGTATAACAGTGTAAATTTGCTGTCCCCTCAAAATAACTCAACACACAGCCATTAATGTCTAGACCGCTGGCAACAAAAGTGAGTACACCCCTAAGTGAAAATGTCCAAATTGGGCCCAATTAACCATTTTTACTCCCCAGTGTCATGAGACTCGTTAGTGTTACAAGGTCTAAGGTGTGAAGGTGGAGCAGGTGTGATAAATGTGGTGTTATCGCTCTCACTCTCTCATACTGGTCACTGGAAGTTCAACATGGCACCTCATGGCAAAGAATTCTCTGAAGATCTGAATAAAAGAATTGTTGCTCTACATAAAGATGTCCTAGGCTATAAGAAGATTGCCAAGACCCTGAAACTGAGCTGCAGCACAGTGGCCAAGACCATACAGCGGGTAAACAGGACAGGTTCCACTCAGAACAGACCTCACCATGGTCGACCAAAGAAGTTTAGTGCTCAGCATCATATCCAGAGGTTGTCTTTGGGAAATAGACGTATGAGTGCTGCCAGCATTGCAGAGGTTGAAGGGGTGGGGGGGCAGCCTGTCAGTGCTCAGACCATACGCCGCACACTGCATCAAATTGGTCTGCATGGCTGTCGTCCCAGAATGAAGCCTCTTCTAAAGATGATGCACAAGAAAGCCCACAAACAGTGTAACAGTTTGCTGAAGACAAGCAGACTAAGGACATGGATTACTGGAACCATCTCCTGTGGTCTGATGAGACCAAGATAAACTTATTTGGCTCAGATGGTGTCAAGCGTGTGCGGCAGCAACCAGGTGAGGACTACAAAGACAAGTGTGTCTTACCTACAGTCAAGCATGGTGGTGGGAGTGTCATGGTCTGGGGCTGCATGAGTGCTGCCGGCACTGGGGAGTTACAGTTCATTGAGGGAACCATGAATGCCAACATGTACTGTGACATACTGAAGCAGAGCATGATCCCCTCCCTTCAGAGACTGGGCCACAGGGCAGTATTCCAACATGATAGGGACCCCAAACACACCTCCAAGATGACCACTGCCTTGCTAAAGAAGCTGAGGGTAAAGGTGATTGACTGGCCAAGCATGTCTCCAGACCTAAACCCTATTGAGCTTCTGTGGGGCATCCTCAAACGGAAGGTGGAGGAGAGCAAGGTCTCTAACATCCACCAGCTCTGTGATGTCGTCATGGAGGAGTAGAAGAGGACTTCAGTGGTAACCTGTGAAGCTCTGGTGAACTCCATGCCCAAGAGGGTTAAGGCAGTGCTGGAAAATAATGGTGGCCACACAAAATATTGAAATTAATGGCTGTGTGTTGAGTTATTTTGAGGGGACAGCAAATTTACACTGTTATACAAGCTGTACACTCACTACTTTACATTGTAGCAAAGTGTCATTTCTTCAGTGTTGTCTCATGTAAAGATAGAATAAAATATTTACATAAATGTGAGGGGTGTACTTACTTTTGTGAGATACCGTGTATATATATATACAGTCAGGTCCATAAACATTGGGACATCGACACAATTTTAATCTTTTTGGCTCTATACACCACCACAATGGATTTGAAGTGAAACAAACAAGATGTGCTTTAACTGCAGACTTTCAGCTTTAATTTGAGGGTATTTACATCCAAATCAGATGAAAGGTGTAGGAATTACAACAGTTTGTATATGTGCCTCCCACTTTTTAAGGGACCAAAAGTAATGGGACAATTGGCTGCTCAGCGGTTCCATGGCCAGGTGTGTGTTATTCCCTCATTTTCCCATTTACAAGGAGCAGATAAAAGGTCCAGAGTTCATTTCAAGTGTGCTATTTGCATTTGGAATCTGTTGCTGTCAACTCTCAATATGAGATCCAAAGAGCTGTCACTATCAGTGAAGCAAGCCATCATTGGGCTGAAAAAACAAAACAAGCCCATCAGAGAGATAGCAAAAACATTAGGTGTGGCCAAATCAACTCTTTGGAACATCTTTAAAAAGAAAGAACACACCGGTGAGCTCAGCAACACCAAAAGACCCGGAAGACCACGGAAAACAACTGTGGTGGATGACCGAAGAATTCTTTCCCTGGTGAAGAAAACGCCCTTCACAACAGTTGGCCAGATCAAGATCACTCTCCAGGAGGTAGGTGTTTGTGTGTCAAAGTCAGCAATCAAGAAAATACTTCACCAGAGTGAATACAGAGGGTTCACCACAAGATGTAAACCATTGGTGAGCCTCAAAAACAGGAAAGCCAGATTCGAGTTTGCCAAACAACATCTAAAAAAGCCTTCACAGTTCTGGAACAACATCCTATGGACAGATGAGACCAAGATCAACTTGTACCAGAGTGATGGGAAGAGAAGAGAAGGAAAGGAACTGCTCATGATCTAAAGCATACCACCTCATCAGTGAAGCATGGTGGTGGTAGTGTCATGGCGTGGGCATGTATGGCTGCCAATGGAACTGGTTCTCTTGTATTTATTGATGATGTGACTGCTGACAAAAGCAGCAGGATGAATTCTGAAGTGTTTCGGGCAATATTATCTGCTCATATTCAGCCAAATGCTTCAGAACTCATTGGACGGCGCTTCACAGTGCAGATGGACAATGACCCGAAGCCTACTGCGAAAGCAACCAAAGAGTTTTTTAAGGGAAAGAAGTGGAATGTTATGCAATGGCCAAGTCAATCACCTGACCTGAATCCGATTGAGCATGGATTTCACTTGCTGAAGACAAAACTGAAGGGAAAATGTCCCAAGAACAAGCAGGAACTGAAGACAGTTGCAGTAGAGGCCTGGCAGAGCATCACCAGGGATGAAACCCAGCGTCTGGTGATGTCTATGCATTCCAGACTTCAGGCTGTAATTGACTGCAAAGAATTTGCAACCAAGTATTAGAAAGTGAGTTTGATTTATGATTGTTAATCTGTCCCATTACTTTTGGTCCCTTAAAAAGTGGGAGGCACATATACAGACTGTTGTAATTCCTACACCGTTCACCTGATTTGGATGTAAATACTCTCACATTAAAGCTGGAAGTCTGCAGGTAAAGCACATCTTGTTTGTTTCATTTCAAATCCATTGTGGTGGTGTATAGAGCCAAAAAGATTAGAATTGTGTCGATGTCCCAATATTTATGGACCTGACTGTATATGCACACACATACATACACATATATGGCCCCTTCCTGTTTCAACATGACTGAGCACCAGTGCACAAAGCAAGGTCCATAAAGACATGGATGAGCGAGTTTGGAGTGAAGGAACTTGACTGGCCTGCACAGAGTCCTGACCTCAACCCGATAAAACACCTTTGGGATGAAGTAGAGCGGAGACTGCGAGCCAGGTCTTCTCACACTCCTAAACCTTGTGGACAGCCTTCCCAGAAGAGTTGTAGCTGTTATAGCTGAAAAGGGTGGGCCAACTGCATATTGAACCCTATGACCTATGTGTGTGTAAAGGCAGGTGTCCCAATACTTTTGGTAATACAGTGTATTTTAAATATAGTTTAAAATAGCGTGAATAAAAAAAATTTAATAAATAAATAAATACAATTAAAAATAAATAAATACAATAATATTATTAAAATAAATAAAATAAAAAATAAAATAGTAATACTAAAAAAATATATAAAATTAAAAATAAATAAATACTTTATATTAGATAGGGTTTGTCAATAGAACGTTGTATAAATGAAAATTAAAAAAAAAAAAAGAAAAAAAAATGTACTCTTTGTGACTACAGCATAGACACACCAAAGAGCACGAAAATGTAAAAAAAAAAAAGTATTTTTTTTATAACATTTTATACAAGCAGTAAAAGCAGACCTTAATAATTGTGAACTCATGAAGTCATGTGATCAGATACCAATTCAATCTGCACTGGAAGGAAATGTGAAAGCAAAGATGTGTGAGTGGCAAAAGAGCCCAGAGTGGAAATGAAGGGGTTAATGTGTATGAGGGGATAGTAGCGAGGAGTAGAAGACATCATACCTGCGATTCGGTGTCGGGAGGAGGGGCTACACCAGTGTTAGTGATCGCAGCAAAGGAGAGCGACTTTCCTTCCACGCAATTATAAATAGAAGAAAAGGCGCGGAAGTTTGAAGGGAGGAGATCCAGGGAGTGACGGAGGAGGAGGCTGATCATTGCAGTTAGTAAAGGACAGAAAAACTCTGACAGTCCCAATAGAAGGGGAGGAAGGAGGAGTACAGAGGAGGAGGAGAGCTGTGCACACATACTAATACATGGAGGAATGAGGAGTACAGAGGAGGAGGAGATCTGTGCACACATACTAATACATGGAGGAAGGAGGAGTACAGAGGAGGAGGAGAGCTGTGCACACATACTAATACATGGAGGAAGGAGGAGTACAGAGGAGGAGGAGGAGAGCTGTGCACACATACTAATACATGGAGGAAGGAGGAGTACAGAGGAGGAGGAGAGCTGTGCACACATACTAATACATGGAGGAATGAGGAATACAGAGGAGGAGGAGAGCTGTGTACACATACTAATACATGGAGGAAGGAGGAGTACAGAGGAGGAGGAGAGCTGTGCACACATACTAATACATGGAGGAAGGAGGAGTACAGAGGAGGTGGAGGAGAGCTGTGCACACATACTAATACATGGAGGAAGGAGGAGTACAGAGGTGGAGGAGAGCAGTGCACACATACTAATACATGGAGGAAGGAGGAGTACAGAGGAGGAGGAGAGCTGTGCACACATACTAATACATGGAGGAAGGAGGAGTACAGAGGAGGAGGAGAGCTGTGCACACATACTAATACATGGAGGAAGGAGGAGTACAGAGGAGGAGGAGGAGAGCTGTGCACACATACTAATACATGGAGGAAGGAGGAGTACAGAGGAGGAGGAGATCTGTGCACACATACTAATACATGGAGGAAGGAGGAGTACAGAGGAGGTGGAGGAGAGCTGTGCACACATACTAATACATGGAGGAAGGAGGAGTACAGAGGTGGAGGAGGAGAGCAGTGCACACATACTAATACATGGAGGAAGGAGGAGTACAGAGGAGGAGGAGGAGAGCTGTGCACACATACTAATACATGGAGGAAGGAGGAGTACAGAGGAGGAGGAGAGCTGTGCACACATACTAATACATGGAGGAAGGAGGAGTACAGAGGAGGAGGAGGAGAGCTGTGCACACATACTAATACATGGAGGAAGGAGGAGTACAGAGGAGGAGGAGAGCTGTGCACACATACTAATACATGGAGGAAGGAGGAGTACAGAGGAGGAGGAGGAGAGCTGTGCACACATACTAATACATGGAGGAAGGAGGAGTACAGAGGAGGAGGAGGAGAGCTGTGTACACATACTAATACATGGAGGAAGGAGGAGTACAGAGGAGGAGGAGATCTGTGCACACATACTAATACATGGAGGAAGGAGGAGTACAGAGGAGGAGGAGAGCTGTGCACACATACTAATACATGGAGGAAGGAGGAGTACAGAGGAGGAGGAGGAGAGCTGTGCACACATACTAATACATGGAGGAAGGAGGAGTACAGAGGAGGAGGAGGAGAGCTGTGCACACATACTAATACATGGAGGAAGGAGGAGTACAGAGGAGGAGGAGGAGAGCTGTGCACACATACTAATACATGGAGGAAGGAGGAGTACAGAGGAGGAGGAGGAGAGCTGTGTACACATACTAATACATGGAGGAAGGAGGAGTACAGAGGAGGAGGAGATCTGTGCACACATACTAATACATGGAGGAAGGAGGAGTACAGAGGAGGAGGAGAGCTGTGCACACATACTAATACATGGAGGAAGGAGGAGTACAGAGGAGGAGGAGATCTGTGCACACATACTAATACATGGAGGAAGGAGGAGTACAGAGGAGGAGGAGAGCTGTGCACACATACTAATACATGGAGGAAGGAGGAGTACAGAGGAGGAGGAGATCTGTGCACACATACTAATACATGGAGGAAGGAGGAGTACAGAGGAGGAGGAGAGCTGTGCACACATACTAATACATGGAGGAAGGAGGAGTACAGAGGAGGAGGAGGAGAGCTGTGCACACATACTAATACATGGAGGAAGGAGGAGTACAGAGGAGGAGGAGGAGAGCTGTGCACACATACTAATACATGGAGGAAGGAGGAGTACAGAGGAGGAGGAGAGCTGTGCACACATACTAATACATGGAGGAAGGAGGAGTACAGAGGAGGAGGAGATCTGTGCACACATACTAATACATGGAGGAAGGAGGAGTACAGAGGAGGAGGAGGAGATCTGTGCACACATACTAATACATGGAGGAAGGAGGAGTACAGAGGAGGAGGAGAGCTGTGCACACATACTAATACATGGAGGAAGGAGGAGTACAGAGGAGGAGGAGAGCTGTGCACACATACTAATACATGGAGGAAGGAGGAGTACAGAGGAGGAGGAGGAGAGCTGTGCACACATACTAATACATGGAGGAAGGAGGAGTACAGAGGAGGAGGAGGAGAGCTGTGCACACATACTAATACATGGAGGAAGGAGGAGTACAGAGGAGGAGGAGAGCTGTGCACACATACTAATACATGGAGGAAGGAGGAGTACAGAGGAGGAGGAGATCTGTGCACACATACTAATACATGGAGGAAGGAGGAGTACAGAGGAGGAGGAGAGCTGTGCACACATACTAATACATGGAGGAAGGAGGAGTACAGAGGAGGAGGAGGAGAGCTGTGCACACATACTAATACATGGAGGAAGGAGGAGTACAGAGGAGGAGGAGAGCTGTGCACACATACTAATACATGGAGGAAGGAGGAGTACAGAGGAGGAGGAGGAGATCTGTGCACACATACTAATACATGGAGGAAGGAGGAGTACAGAGGAGGAGGAGAGCTGTGCACACATACTAATACATGGAGGAAGGAGGAGTACAGAGGAGGAGGAGAGCTGTGCACACATACTAATACATGGAGGAAGGAGGAGTACAGAGGAGGAGGAGATCTGTGCACACATACTAATACATGGAGGAAGGACACTGACAGCGGAGAGATCACCCCACACATTTATCATCAGAATTATACAATGAAAAAGGAGAAAATCACCGTCAGGGAGAGAAGAAGAAGAGACATCTCTCCATACATTTATCATGTGAAGAATAATAATAATTATGTATGAGATAACTTTTATCTGTGTGTGACTGGAGGGAACACACATACTGTACATCCATTATATACCAAAAGTATTAGGACGCCTACCTTTACACACACAGTAGATACATACATACACACACACACATATATATATATACACAGTGCCTTGCAAAAGTATTCGGCCCTCCTTGAACTTTGCGACCTTTTGCCACATTTCAGGCTTCAAACATAAAGATATAAAACTGTAATTTTTTTGTGAAGAATCAACAACAAGTGGGACACAATCATGAAGTGGAATGAAATTTATTGGATATTTCAAACTTTTTTAACAAATAAAAAACTGAAAAATTGGGCGTGCAAAATTATTCAGCCCCCTTAAGTTAATACTTTGTAGCGCCACCTTTTGCTGCAATTACAGCTGTAAGTCGCTTGGGGTATGTCTCTATCAGTTTTGCACATCGAGAGACTGAAATGTTTGCCCATTCCTCCTTGCAAAACAGCTCGAGCTCAGTGAGGTTGGATGGAAAGCGTTTGTGAACAGCAGTTTTCAGTTCTTTCCACAGATTCTCGATTGGATTCAGGTCTGGACTTTGACTTGGCCATTCTAACACCTGGATATGTTTATTTGTGAGCCATTCCATTGTACATTTTACTTTATGTTTTGGATCATTGCAGTGGCGTACCTACGGGGGGGGCGGGGGGCGGGCCGCCCCGGGTGCCACGCACTGGGGGGGTGTCAGGCTGCTCGGAATATCAGTCAGTGTGAAGGAGCTGCAGTTTCTAAAGTCCGCGCTGCTCGCGGGGGCGGCGGCCGGCGGGAAGAAGGTGAGCACTGAGCAGCCTCCTCCTGTGTGTCTGTGTAACTGTCTGGACTGGAGAGGAGATGGGACAGCTGGATATAGAGGGATTCATCTTTCCGTATTTCTCCTGCTGCCGTTGAATGGCCGATTCTCCTCTCCCTCCTGCAGTCAGTTAGCGGCAGCAGAAGGAATATGTAAAGATCAAATCATCTATATGCAGCTGTCCCATCCCCTCTCCTATACAACTTGCTGACCCCCTAGTGCTCTCCAGCCCCCCCTCCCCTTGCTCTTAACACCCCCTTCTCTTAACACCCCCCCTGTTCTAAACACCCCCCCTGCTCTAAACACCCCCCCTGCTCTTAATACCCCCCCTGTTCTAAACACCCCCCCTGCTCTAAACACCCCCCCTGCTCTAAACACCCCCCCTGCTCTTAACACCCCCCCTGCTCTTAACACCCCCCCCTGCTCTTAACACCCCCCCTGCTCTTAACACCCCCTTCTCTTAACACCCCCTGCTCGTAACACCCCCCCTGTTCTAAACACCCCCCCTGCTCTAAACACCCCCCTGCTCTTAACACCCCCCCTGCTCTTAACACCCCCCCTGCTCTTAACACCCCCCCCCTTCTCTTAACACCCCCTTCTCTTAACACCCCCTTCTCTTAACACCCCCTGCTCTTAACACCCCCCCTGTTCTAAACACCCCCCTGCTCTAAACACCCCCCTGCTCTTAACACCCCCCTGCTCTTAACACCCCCCCTGCTCTTAACACCCCCCCTGCTCTTAACACCCCCCCTGCTCTTAACACCCCCCCTGCTCTAAACACCCCCCTGCTCTTAACACCCCCCCCTGCTCTTAACACCCCCCCTGCTCTTAACACCCCCTTCTCTTAACACCCCCCCTTCTCTTAACACCCCCCTGCTCTTAACACCCCCCCTTCTCTTAACACCCCCTTCTCTAAACACCCCCCTGCTCTAAACACCCCCCTGCTCTAAACACCCCCTTGCTCTTAACACCCCCCCTGCTCTTAACACCCCCTGCTCTTAACACCCCCCTGCTCTTAACACCCCCCTGCTCTTAACACCCCCCCTGCTCTAAACACCCCCCTGCTCTTAACACCCCCCCTGCTCTTAACACCCCCCCTGTTCTAAACACCCCCCCTGCTCTAAACACCCCCCCTGCTCTTAACACCCCCCCCTGCTCTTAACAGCCCCCTGTTCTAAACACCCCCCCTGCTCTAAACACCCCCCCTCCTCTAAACACCCCCCCCCCCCTGCTCTTAACACCCCCTTCTCTTAACACCCCCTGCTCTTAACACCCCCCTGTTCTAAACACCCCCCTGCTCTAAACACCCCCCTGCTCTTAACACCCCCCCTGCTCTTAACACCCCCCCCTTCTCTTAACACCCCCTTCTCTTAACACCCCCTTCTCTTAACACCCCCTGCTCTTAACACCCCCCCTGTTCTAAACACCCCCCTGCTCTAAACACCCCCCTGCTCTTAACACCCCCCTGCTCTTAACACCCCCCCCTGCTCTTAACACCCCCCCTGCTCTTAACACCCCCCTGCTCTTAACACCCCCCCTGCTCTAAACACCCCCCTGCTCTTAACACCCCCCCCCTGCTCTTAACACCCCCCCTGCTCTTAACACCCCCTTCTCTTAACACCCCCCCTTCTCTTAACACCCCCCCTGCTCTTAACACCCCCCCTTCTCTTAACACCCCCTTCTCTAAACACCCCCCTGCTCTAAACACCCCCCTGCTCTAAACACCCCCTTGCTCTTAACACCCCCCCTGCTCTTAACACCCCCTGCTCTTAACACCCCCCTGCTCTTAACACCCCCTTGCTCTTAACACCCCCTTGCTCTTAACACCCCCTTGCTCTTAACACCCCCCTTGCTCTTAACACCCCCCTTGCTCTTAACACCCTCAGTGCTCTTAACCCCTCAGTGCTCTTGCCCCCCAGCGCTCCTTAGCCCCCCAGTGCTCTTCAGCTCCCCGCAGTGCTTTTCATCTCCCCCCTATGCTCTCTGGCTCCCCCAGTGCTCTCCACCCCCCTGTGCTCCCTGCCTCCCCCCTCAGTGAGTTCCACCCCTGCGCCTTCCAACCCCCCTACAATGCTTTTCAAACCCCTCTTAATTCTCTCCAGTCCCCCCCCCCCGCGCCCTTCAGCTCCTCCAGTGCTCTCTGCTTGCCCTGTGCTCTCCGGCCCCCCTAATGCTCTTCTCAGTCTCTGACCATCTCTTGGATCATGTCCTCAGTCTCTGACTATCTCTTGGATCATGTCCTCAGTCTCTGACCATCTCTTGGATCATGTCCTCAGTCTCTGACCATCTCTTGGATCATGTCCTCAGTCTCTGACCATCTCTTGGATCATGTCCTCAGTCTCTGACCATCTCTTGGATCATGTCCTCAGTCTCTGACCAACCATCTCTTGGATCATGTCCACAGTCTCTGATAATCTCCTGTATCATGTCCTCAGTCTCTGACCATCTCCTGTGTGTTTTCTGCAGTCTCTGACCATCTCTAGTATCCCGTCCGTAGTCTCTGACCATCTCTTGTATCATATCCTCAGTATCAGATTTCTCTTGTATTAGGTCCGTAGTCTCTGACCATCTCTTGTATCATGTCCTCAGTCTCTGACCATCTCTTGTATCATGTCTGCAGTCTCTGACCATCTCTTGTATCATGTCCTCAGTCTCTGACCATCTCTTGTATCATGTCCTCAGTCTCTGACCATCTCTTGTATCATGTCCTCAGTCTCTGACCATCTCTTGTATCATGTCCTCAGTATCTGATTTCTTTTGTTTTAGGTCCGTAGTCTCTTACCATCTCTTCCATCATGTCCTCAGTCTCTGACTATCTCCTTTAGCATGTCTCCAATCTCCTACTCAAACTTAAACACATTGATAATAGTATTAGCTATCTGTCTATGCCAAAGGTAGGGAGGCAGAGAGTGCAAAAGGGGGAACTGTGATTAGAGAGACAGGGGGGGGGCAGACTGCAAAGGGCACTGTGATAGGGGGGCTGGGAAATTTGTGCAATAAATATTCTTGGAGACATTACAATTTTTTGCGGGTGTTTTTACATTTTAAAGTGGGGGGGGGGGGGGTGCCAGATATAGGATCCGCCCCGGGTGCCAAGTGCTCTAGGTACGCCACTGGATCATTGTCTTGTTGGAAGACAAATCTCCATCCCAGTCTCAGGTCTTTTGCAGACTCCATCAGGTTTTCTTCCAGAATGGTCCTGTATTTGGCTCCATCCATCTTCCCATCAATTTTACCCATCTTCCCTGTCCCTGCTGAAGAAAAGCAGGCCCAAACCATGATGCTGCCACCACCATGTTTCACAGTGGGGGTGGTGTGTTCAGGGTGATGAGCTGTGTTGCTTTTACGCCAAACATAACGTTTTGCATTGTTGCCAAAAAGTTTGATTTCGGTTTCATCTGAGCAGAGCCCCTTCTTCCACATGTTTGGTGTCTCCCAGGTGGCTTGTGGCAAACTTTAAACAACACTTTTTATGGATATCTTTAAGAAATGGCTTTCTTCTTGCCACTCTTCCATAAAGGGCAGATTTGTGCAGTATACGACTGATTGTTGTCCTATGGACAGAGTCTCCCACCTCAGCTGTAGATCTCTGCAGTTCATCCAGAGTGATCATGGGCCTCTTGGCTGCATCTCTGATCA